>NC_043963.1:31648604-31673604 GCF_902148855.1 Sphaeramia orbicularis
ACGGTGCAAACTAGGCAGAAGAAGGAAAAGTATCTTGTTTTAGTGTGAAGTGTTAGTGGGTGAATGTTACAATTTTAGTAACCTAACATTTTTCTCCAGGCGCAGATATGATATGATTAACCATTATATCAGAAGTTTAATTTTCAGGTTTTATGAAGTGTAAAATAATAAAAATGTATCTACAATATTTATCCATCAATTTATCAGTGTGACTTTGCAAAGGTGTTGTACAAGAATGTGCAGTGATTGCACATAATAATGCAGTCCCTCAAAAGAAGAATATTTCATCAAGAATTAATGATGAATAAATTAACTCCACCAAAAAAAGGCTGATGTGTAATATGTACTTTTAATAGCTTATGTGCTTTGTCTGAAGGCAAAGTTTCATTTTCAGCAGTTTCAGAAAATATAACGAAGCAACCTTAGCATTTTTAGGGGAGTGTATATTTTGCACACACTGCTCTTTTGGGCTATTGACTCCAACAGAACAACAGATTGTCTATCAACAGAGCAATAAAAATCTAACATTTAGAAGTTGTTAAGCGTCCAACAGATGCTTCTTTTTGCAGTTAAAGAAAATAAGGTAAAATAACAGTTAAATGAAGCCATTTACAGGATTACATTTCCAGAAGAACTCACCATGCATACCATCCCATAGTGTCATATTTCCAACGCATGACGGCTCGCTGTGTGGCCTGAGGTAGCTAAATGTTCTCTCAGTCTACTCCTAATATATGCCTCTGCTTTGGTCATGTGGACCTGATAGTAGATCTAAGGACCTTTAAAGAAACTACAGATGATCTAAAGGGCAGGTTTGATTCAAAATGGTCGTAAAGAACCAACAACACTAAAAGATAAGTGTTGAGATAAAGACTGAAACATAAGAGAAATGGCGAAATGAACTTATAACCCCTAAGAGGCGCCTTTAGGATTACTCTATTTTTAAAGCGTCAACATGTGTGTCTCCATGTGTTATCATTTGTCCACTCGGTCTGTGTATTCTCACATCATAGGTTCACAGAGGCAGAGAAGTTTGCTCCTCCCCCGTATGTTTAAGAGGCTAGAAGGAAATCAACATATAGAAATGAGAAACTGGTTGATATAAATTATTACCAAACATTATTTCTAAAATCTAAAAGGGGAAAATGATGCATTCCTACTGCTCTCCTTAGAGAAGGGAAGGATTTCTTATTTGGATTGTTAAATTTTTTATGTTCAGATCCATCCGTCCATCATTATGGTTAAGAACTTGATGTCTCAGGAAAATTTGTATATGATGTCTTCAGTTTTGAGCAAATGTTCACTTACAGGACTAAAATGATTAAGTGGATATATTGTGACTGGGACGCAATGTCTGTCTATAGTAATAAATAGGTTATCTCAGGAGACATCTGTAGGGAATTTCCTCATATTTGAAAAAAATGTTCACCTGATCACAAGGAAAAAGGTCAAGGATGCTGTGATGTCAAAGCTCAAGATTTCACATTGTGATACAAGGATATCGGATGCATCTGACCGAGCTCGAGGTTCTTGTTCTGATGCTACAATGTGAAGATTACATGAGTGTAATCAGTAGCTACTACGGAATAAATGATGGGCTGGTTTTGCTCCTGTCATCACCAGCTTATGGAATCACAACCCTCCACTGTCTCCTATTGTTTAAAACACTGAACTGAACCATGACCACCATTAAGACCACTGCTTTATTAAAGTGGTCAGTCAATAACAGGAGTGACTCTTCGGGGAGAAATGAGACATGGGTATTCAGTCAAAGCTGGATTCTGTGCTAAAATGCACACAATAATGTCAGAATTTAGCCAAAACTTAGAACATATAAGTTTTTCAATGTAGCCAAGCCTCTTTTGATATGCTGTGCATCTAAGATAAACATAAGCTGTGTGATAGCCTTGTATAGGTGTGAACAGAATGGAGTGATTCATCCTGCTTTCAGTGAGTCCGGATGGGTTTGGGTTGCCTCTGATCACAGTGGTTGGCATCTGGTTGTGTGTGCACTGAATCTGAAACAAGAAAATCAATTCAGCACAGAAAATACTATCTTGGACATGTTATTAATGGGACATGGCAGGTAGAGCACTGGAGATTTTGTGTTGTCTTAAAGATGCAGTTTAGAACTAAATTATTACTGTAGTAATAGAATCGATGGGTTATTTTCAATACTATCTTGATATACTATGGCTGTATTAGAAAGCAAACCCATGAACCACTTAAAATGTGAAAGAAATTTACAGTATTTATTTACAGGTATTAAAATGCCTGATGAATTCCACCCAGCTTTTTATTTCTGCATTCAGATACATGGATAGAGGAGTTTGTTCTTAAGATCTGATCAGTGAAGTCCATCAGAGGCACCCATACTTACAGTTACATCTACTGTTTTTCTGTGTGTGTGTGTGTGTGTGTGTGTGTGTGTGTGTGTCAGCCACACACATACCATATGTTTGTCGATATCAATATACTTCTTTGGACTTCATCATGAAACCACTAGGGATGTCCCAATCTGATCTAAAGATCAGTATCGGCTGCCGATCTGGCATTTTTTTAGAAGATTGGATTGGATTTAATTACGTGATCCAGTTTTCACACGAGTTTTCAGCGTGGTTCCGCTTAACAGCTTCTGTAAATAAAAACAGAACATCATGCAACATGTCCGCTCTGTGAGAAACTTTTCTCTGGAAAGCAACGAGTCAAGCAGCAACTTGCAAGATGTGTAAACTGGCAGCTGCGTGAGGAGGGAGCATCAAGGTTCACTTTAATACAACAAATTTGATTTGCCACTTACAAAAGTATCACACAATTGAGCATGACAACTACAAGGCTGCAGAGAAGCTGAATGTAGAGTGAATACTGAATGAGAGCTGAATGTACACTGACTGTAGAGCCCATAGAATAAAAGTTTTAGTTCTTGCTTGATTTTTTAGATTTAAAATCTAAGTTACACAATTGCTGGATTATTTATTTTTTTTATATTTAAAATATTATTTTACAAGTTTTTTTTTTTTTTTTTTTTTTTTTTTAAAGAGGTATAATATACCACAAATACTGAATTGGATTGGACTTGGTTCTTTATATGACCCAACAGTGTAGGTTTGTTAAAAAAAAACAAAAAAAAAAACATATGAAACATAATAAAAACCTTTGGGTAATACTTTGGTTGCATTTAATTTTAATGCTGGGAAGAGTTATTTTGATGTTAACCATATACCAGAAATTCATGTTTGTTATAAAATCTACATTTAATAGCAACAATTATCAGATCGGTATTGGCAAAACTAATAATAAAAAAAAAACTGGATTGGACCAAAAGCCAAAAAATCCAGATGGGGACATCACTAATTACCACCATAACGAATATTACATTGATGAGAATGAGACAGGAAATTAGGAGCACTTCCATACCAAGTGTAAGTACCAGGTAATGAACAGTGTCAGAAACCAGGTTGTTTTACAATGAAAATCTTCAACAGCCTTTCACTGTGGAAGATGTCAGCTGATGTTTGTTAACTGTGTTAGCTCAGTTAACTAGATGATAAGTCTGTGTCCTCTCATCTGTAATGGGCTGTTAGCTGTAGACAGCATTTATTGAGCAATCTATTTGTGGAAACATCTAATGGTGAGATGACATAAATCTACAAATCTTATGAAAATATCATAATTTATTAAATTTGAATTAATCATAAAGGCTATACATTAAAAATGGAGGAACTTATTGGTTTTTGTGTAAAACAAGTAGGTAGAATTGGAAGAGATGAAACCAAAACTTTAGGAAAACATCATCCATATTGGCTAACTGTACAATAACAAATGATATCTTGTAATTTCAGCTGCTTGATAAATGTTAACACTTTCACTTGTGGGTTTGTTTGCAAAATGTAATGTCAAAGTCATGAAATACCTACAATTATAATATAATACTTAATATAATATTAATATTTAGCATAAAAATACTAAATACGGCTTCTTGAGCTAATTAGCAGGCTAACTGACAGAACATATAATTCAACACAATTCAATGCTAACATCAGCTAATGAAGCTAAACTATGTCAGTTATTGTAATTAAGTAGCAGTAAACTTCATGGCAGAGTTACAGCACTGTTATATAACTACAGCTGAGTAGGTTGTCAAGGAGAAAGAGAAGTTTAATTCAATAAACAAGAGCCCTGTATGTCAGACGTCAGACTCTACTAGTGCTAATGCTAGTTGTCAATCAAAGCCCACATAGACTCACCTGTCAATCACAGCAACCACACTTGATTATATAACTTTATAGTTTATGGTATGTAAAAAAAAATAAAAAATCATGTCCTCATGGCATGCCATGCTTATTTTAGCTGTAAAGTTGGCAGTTTCAATATCAGGGTTCTAAGGAGATTTACGGTGTGCATTGGCTTCACTTTTCAGACCCTGAAGTTGCTGCTTGGAAACACACAAGTTAAATAAAGAAGTAAAGCACCTGATGAGGAGGAAACAGACACAAGCAACTTCATGGTTTCAGGTTAGGGTGTAACTGTGGAATAATTATAAGTTATTAATAGATTAGAGAATTATCCCACTCAGGGTCTTTATCTTTTATAAATTTTTAAAGTTTAATTTTTTAGTCAGATGTATTCCGAAAATAATCTCACATCAGAACACATTAGTTTAATAAGTAATCCCTCACGTACGCTACCAGTCAAAAGTTTGGACTCACCTGGTTTTTCTTTATTTTCATCACTATTTACATTGTAGATTCTCACTGAAGGCATCAAAACTATGAATGAACAGATATGGAATTGTGTTGTTAAAAAAGTGTGACAAAACTCAAAGCATGTTTTATATTTTAGATCCTTCAAAATAGCCACATTATGCTTTTATTACTGCTTTGCACATTCTTGGCATTCTCTCGATGAGCTTCATGAGGTAGTCACCTGAAATATTTCCCAAAAGTCTTGAAGGAGTTCCAAGTGATGCTGAGCACTTGTTGGCCATCTGTGATCCATCTCATGCCATTTAAATGAGAAGGTGAGTCCAAACTTTTGACCGATAGTGTATAAAACTGAAACCTTAACAAAATAAACCACTCCATATTAACTACTTATTTATGTAGAAGCCCATATTATAGTCAACATGCAGCACTTCATTACTCATAGGAGACTGAGGAATCAAGTACAGATGCTGAGAGATAAACAGCTGCATGTTTATCTTTCAGGGCTCCAGGTCTTAAACTAAACTGTGATTATTAAATATATCATATTATAGATTGTAGAACTGTAAATAACCAAAATACA
This sequence comes from Sphaeramia orbicularis, assembly GCF_902148855.1. Classification (NCBI taxonomy): domain Eukaryota; kingdom Metazoa; phylum Chordata; class Actinopteri; order Kurtiformes; family Apogonidae; genus Sphaeramia; species Sphaeramia orbicularis. The sequence goes on from NC_043963.1 coordinate 31,653,891, forward strand.
TGTAATGTGTTGAGATCACACCTATGGTTTTGCTTTTGCAGGCAATGATACAATAACACCTCTGCTTTCCTTGTGAAGCATATGTAAGTTGTTGCCTTTAAGGTCACATTCATTCATTAGGTCTGTGTCGACCATGTTGTGAAGACTGATGCAGCCGAGTCTTTTGTTTCAGCTTTCTTAATGAGTCGCGCTCCCAGCAGATCTTTCATTGCATTACGCTGATGCTTTGGATCAGACTGGAGAGCGAGCGTACACACCAGTGTGCCTTTGCTGGTGGCAACAAACTGCCCTCGCTAGCAAAGATTAAGCATGACATTTTGCTTTCAGTTGCACTTCAAAGCTAGACCCGTGCCCCAGTCGCAACTCATACTATTATCCTTTTGACTCTTTACAGTTATCGCTCATTCTTGGCTTCTCATCTCCTGCACATTCCCTGTTCCTCAATCTAAATGTATAACTCCACTGTGGTCATTTTCAAAGAGCTATTGTTAATGAATGAATTCATCTATGCTCAGGGGTGGAGACAGAATAGTGACCATAAAAGAATACCCACCAAGTAAGTGTGTGACTGACATGTTAAGACACTTTGAAAGGCTTTTTGCATGTGGATACACAGGACGAGTATGCTGAGAAGAGGGAAAATCTGTGACAGAGGTGTTTGTGTGTGAGAGAGAGAAAAGGAGTGAAGAGATGTAGTGTTGAGAATCCATGTGTGTACGAGAAAGAGATTTGAGTGGAGAGGGAGAGAGGAGAGCAGCAGTGAGGGGACGAGTGGGGGAGAGAGTGGGAGGTACAGGCTGAGAGAAAAAGAGAGGAGGAGAGACCGGCAGCAGATCAGCACAAGGCAGCAGCACGTCTCTCTGTATCTGTCGCCTCTTGGATCTCCCTGAGCGCAGCTGTCGGACTGCTGCGACTGTGAGTGGATCCTCCCGCTCAGTGGCTGTGAGGGAGTGTGTACAGCACACCAGAGTTTCCCAAAGGCTACAACACAGAAGTCTGCAGCTCACACACTGCTCTTGTTCAACCGTCCTGGCTATGGTACTGACACACATGAGGGAAGGTTTGACTGGCTTCATACCGGACCTGACTCAGTACCCATGATCCCCAGCCATCCTTGGCATACCGTCTCATTAAGGTAAGCAGAAAAAGTGTTTTATTTAACAAATTCAGTCCCCAAAGTTGCATCTCTATTCATTATATGTATGTTAAACTTTCAACATAAAAAAAAAAAAAAAAATGTGTGAAACTGAATGTACAGAGCAGTGGATCAAGTTGCCACTGTCCCAGGCTCTAGTTTCACTGTTTATTGTGTCACGTCTCACCTGCTTTGTACAAACACAGTGGCAGACTTCCCTATTTTCACTCATGACCCCTTCATTATCTCATCCTGACTCTGGTCTTCATGTGAATGTCCATATTTGTGTCCTACTGTTGCACTTGACAGTTTTTATCCATCGATGGGGCATATATGCGTCCCTGTGGGTCTGAGCTCCATGTTTTGCACTGAATAGTTTATTGAGTGATAGTAACTTGGAACCTGTCATGTGATTTGCATTACTCATGACATAACGCTCCTCACACGCTAATGTCCTATATGATGAGCATATACTTAGAAACTGGATGTCATGTGGAGTGACCAGCTCTTTCTTGACTGTGGTTAAAGAAGTTATAGAGGATGTATTTGTAACATACACTCAGTAATAATAGGATGTTTCCCTGAGCAGTTTCCACAAATATACATTGCATAATTGTGGACATGGTGTGGACATTTCACACTGGGAGAAAGTGGCATTTACATGCTGTGTGAAATTGCATTTAACTTGACTGGCTGTAGTTAAGTGCATTATGTGAATAGTGGCATCAGCCGTTTTGTAAGGACACAAAATAATTGAATCATGCATGTCATTGGTGAGAGCACTAATTAAATTGATCGAGCTGATTGTGCTTAGGTTTTGTTCTGTCATTCTAAACAACTGTTGAGCACAAAAGCATGTTTTTTTTCAGATTAATTTAATCACACAGATGGTATTTTTAAGAGAGTTGAAGCTTTTATAGAAACACTGAGAATTATTTGTGATATAATACATTTGTTGCATGAATGACAGGGCTAAACGTTCCATATGAGGCAGACTCATTGTGATAGACAGATCTCCGACCATCATGTGATACTGATATGTTCAAGCAGCCCTGACGGACATAATAATGATTTAAGAAGCTAGCATTTAGTATGCAACATGAGAGACTAAGCCTTGTCAATCCCTGCTGACAGAATGGTTGTAGGGAGTCTGTAAACGCCCCCCAGCTCTACGTCAAAACTGTTATGTTCATATGTAGCCGAGCATCAGAGAAATAGCCTGAGAAAAAACAGAAGAGGAGGCAAAGGTGCTGGATAAATGGTACAATAGATTAAAAGGAGCAGGTTACGTACTATAGTCAAGAAAAAAAGAAAGACAGAGTGACAGGTAACATATGACAGATGAGGAAGGTGAAACTGGACGTGTTCTCTGAAAGAATGTGGGGTTGATTTTGGCTCGGTCATGAATTTCTTTGTGTAAGTCAAGTTTATTAAGTTAAACAGCAAAAAATATAGTGCAGATGCTGGCAGAAATGATGTACTACTGCTGTGTGTGTGGACTGGCTCTCTGTGTGTCTGCTCCGATTCTTTTAGAAACTCTAGATCTCGGTATAAATTTCATCCACTCTGTCTCTGGAGGAGTGAACGATCCATAAAACTGTGGTTTCCGTGTTTCTCAAACTCAACTTTTTTTGACCCAAAACTTGTTACTGCTGCTATAATACAATGGTAGTTTTTTTTTTTTTTTTTCCTATTGACATTGTTTTGAAGGTTTGTTTATTTCAAGTGAGCAGCAGCAGTATGATCCTGATTAAATGTTAATGTCACAGCCCTGCAGTTGACATGGTCATGTGTTATTTGACTTTTACGCATAGGTGAAGGTGATATCCACCAATTTGTCAACCGCAAAACAGTGCGGCAGTGTTACTGTAAGCAGTTTCCATATGAGTGTGGGAGAGAAGGTGCTTTAAAGTGACAGTGGGGGTGAAAGGGCACAATTAATCAGCTTTATGGAACAGCTGAAGAAAAAGTCACTTACAGCTCAGCGTTGGGCGGGTAGTATTTTATAAGATCACCACTGCTGCTTGGGTGGTGGTTGCATCATATTTAATGCAGGATTTTCCATTCTATTTTATATCTGTCTTGAAAGAGATATAGATAATAAAATATATGGTGTTAACTGATTAAATCTTAATATGGATTTATGCAATGTGTAGATTTAACAGTAATCATTTGTGATACAGGAGTGGATTCTTTGAAGAACACACATTCGACTCACACTTATCTTCATCTTTGCACCTCAACGAGGTCACTGGGGCATGTAGGAGTGCATAATGAGTTAACATTCGTTATGTTTTCTGAGTGGGCAGAGTCACCTACTGCATGTGCTTGTTAACTTCATATATAACACTATGCAAATGGACAATCCAGTTTATGAAACCCACATTCACCAGAGTTAGGATCAGGTTTTATTAAATTCATTAGTTTCTGTTGGTGTGGTCTCCATTATCTGCATTTAAGTTGTAAAAACACAAAAACTGATGCACTAAATAGAACATGCAAGATTATTTGCATATGGACTGTCTTCTGAACCATATGGTTATAAGTCGTGCGGTTAAACAACATACAGACGCTGGAATGAGGAAATCCTTTTTTTAATGTTTTCTGTTTCTGCAAAGGTACAGTTTTCTCATATGTGTGTGTTTGTCCAGTGTGTAGCATGTGCAGTATCATGTGGCAGAACTTTGCCTGTTACCATAAGGTTGTGATTAACATGTTAGAGTTTGAGTTCAGTGCTGGATGTGGTGAAAGTGACAAGTTGCAGAGGCAGACTGAAGTCCTCTCAGTTAAGTGGAAACACTTATTTTAAGGACCAGACTGTTGGAACTAATTTTTTTCAGCCAGTTTGGATCCTAATGCTGCCTGTTGTTGTGTGGTTAATATGCTCATTATATCTGCCAATGAGCAAATCTTTGTGTGGATCAGTGCATCATATCTGATTTATCATTAGAATACTGTCATGTAGTACATAATAAATATGGTCATGCATGTTGTAGATTATGCCATAAATGATTCCCTACTCATTTAACAAGACAATGTGTCATTTAATATGATTTTGTAATAAAAAGTCATGTTTTTTATCTCACTGCCATTGTTATATAATAGATCAGTGCAATCTTATAGCCGGGAGAAAAACCTCTGTATGGTATTTAACATTTATACTGTGTCTCAGAGAAATTCCATTCTTATGCCACTGAATTGCAAATCCGATGCTGCCTGAATTGTGTTCAGTACACCCATAATTGGTGCCTTGATTATGTTGCATGGAAATGTAATTTGTCAGTGAAGGAGCTGTAGATTGTTTTGCTGCTACTTAGTGTTTATGGTCTGGATGAGGGATTTATAAAATCCTGGATTTTGCCATGATAGTAGGGTTCACAGTAGGGTTTTAGATGAAGGGGATAAAATATTTTGCTTAGGTTTAGGAAAAGATTGTAATATAAAGATATACATGGTAGGTCATTTTTAAATCATATCTCTGTGGATTGATCCTGTATTACACCAAGACCTGTCATCTTTTCCTAAACCTGACCAAGTGCTTCCAATATATTAAAGAGTTAAATAATGCTTTTGTAAAGTCAGGCTGATATTGTTAATTGAATGAGCAGATCTTTCCATACAATGAAACTCAACCTTTTGCTACTTTGAAATCACATTAATAAGAAATTAATTATGTTGAAACAAAACAGCATTACATTTGTAGCAAAATAGATTTGTGCAAAAGTGTACTATTGTACTCTTGAATGTGATTAAACCAGGTTGCCAAATAGTCAGCACAGGACAAGTTATAAAACTAATATTCACAACATTATAGTATTCAGCATCTGGAAAAGACGTTAACTACACAAACAGGTTGTTGTGATGATACTCAGTGTTTTGTATCACATGAAAGATAATTCTGTACTGTTATTTGAAAGAACCTAATGAAGTGATCACTAAAATGACAGGCTGAAATGAATTTAACACAATGTTTAGACCTTGGGCATTTACTGCAGTCCCTGGTACAGGGAAGTGCACTGTGCTAAATGATACTGAACATTCAGGTGAATGACTTTTAAAGCAGCGTATGACTTTCATCACAAATTATTTTTCAAATTTGTAAAACAGGAGTGATGTTACAAAGTGCATTGTGGAAATGGTGACCAAGCGAAAGCAGTTTTTCACAGATTCAGGAAGAAAACTAGCCAGATTACCACAAAGTAAAATTCTCCAGTCCACCAGGGTTGTTTTGTTTTAAGAATGAATATAGTCGGTGGATGGAGGTAAAGGCAACATTTGGCTTCAGCACTCTCAAAGAGACAGCAAAATTGTTGCTGCGTGGAATTTCCATTCCCACAAAGCACTTAGCAACAAAATTTCCAAAAAGGCTCGAGTGATGTTTCAGTTTCTTATGTAAACAAGCAGACTGTGTTTATGATGGAGTCATCTTCAAAGTTGTTCAGTGTGAGGGAAGTGATTCAGGTGTATAAGCACAGAAAGACTAATGTATTAGTGATAATTAGCCTATCATTGGGGTTTTACAAATGTGAAAAAAAAAATTATGATTAAAGTCATACACTGCTTTAAGGTTACTGGCAAACAAAAAAGGCATTTGTACATTTCTAAAGTACTACACATTTTTGCTAATTCTGACTTTAATACATTTTTAAAAATAGTGAAATATTTCAATTCAGATCATAATAAATTACTACTCTTAGTACAATATTTTTTAATCAAAATGTAGATTTATTTGCCTTGTGTTGATGGGATATCCATATCAGACCTGTGATGAACTGGTGACATGTCCAGGGTGAACCCCGCCTTTGCTCATAGGCAGCTGGGATAGGCTCCAGCACCCCTGCGGCCCTCTTGAGGTTAAAAAAGTTCAAAAGATGACTGACTTACTGGCCTGTGATGATATTCCAGACTGGTTTATTGGCCATAGTCAAAGTTGGAACCAAACTATGAATCAAGTATTTACAGCTAAAATGCAATTGAACCTGAATGCTATGAGATCTGCTTTTATCTATCATTCAGTTTCAGTTAATGTTGTTAATAAGGTAAATTAATAATTCAGTTCATATGAAAATAAATATTCACAAAGACAGATCAGTTATTGGATTCTTAATGTTTATTCTTCTTCATCTGTGGCCTGTGGCAGCCAGTCATTTGACAGAAGTGGCCTCTGCAAAGCAGAACAATCAGTGCCTTAAGGCTTGTTGAGTGTGGGTCTATGTAGAATCAATGCCTGGTCACTAAGGTAGCTTTACAAAAGCTGTGTATCATTATACTGGACACTCACATAGTGTTACATATATTGTGTTTTTCGTCATTTGCGTGTACTCTGCACAGGTATGAATTTGAGTCCCTTGGATTGGGGCTCACTTTCTCACGTTAAGTGATCCTAAAGGCCAGGATTCACGTTGTGTAAACACAGTCCTCGTTGCCAAGCGGAGTTGATATGTGGAAGTGATTAGGTTTTGTTGATCAAAGGGAAGTTTGGATCCCTGTGGAAACTACTAGTGCCCAGGGGGGAGAAAAGGGGTTTATTGTGGAGTTAGGAGTCCAGAGAACATAGCCTTTTGCTACGGGACCGAGGGTTTGTACTGTTATGGTAATGTATGCCGCTAATGTGTGATTTTCTGTTCCTTTAATGTTCTGTCTTATATAATAGTGGTAATAATAGTTGTCTTTGTAGTCATCACGTGTTTTCTTTCATTTGAGACAACGTACAGTACATTTGTATGTACAGCAGTAAATTTTCCATTGAAACCATTATCTGTGATGAAATACATATTCTGATAATTTCACTAATGTTTGTTGGAGAGTTTTTCATAAAGAATTGTAACATTTGGAGTTATTTTCTCATGAAGGTATTTTTAGATGGAATTTTCCATTTTTATTTACTGACAGTTTTTATCACTACTCTGCACATAATAAATCTTATACATAAGCCGTTTTCTTTATCTTTTTCTTGTCAACAACATGTATTCATTTCTTTATTCATTTATTTATGGGGCATTTCAAATATTTGATATAATCCTGTTGCAACTGATCATAACAGAACATGCCTAAGGGATATAATATTAAGCTTTCACAGCACAATCGATCTTTTCATTCAGAGAATAATTCTTGCTTGTTTCTTTAAACACAGAACTATATGGTTATTTGAAGGGAAAAATCAACAAAAGTGCAAGAAAGAATCTCTGCACAACATAACCGTGACACGGCCTTAGGCTTGTGTTTGACAGAAATCTATATATGAAAAGCCAATCTGTCCTTCACAAGGTGAAGAAAAGTGAATTCCACTTCTCATTTTTAGATATGCCCCGCAATTACCATCATCTATACACGTCCCTCTGAAAAGATTCTTACAGGACAAACACACAAAGCAGCATCTGAAGACCTGTTTCATTATTAAACTGTCAATCTGTACTCTTTCAAACACAGGTCAAACGTACGTCTTTTTGTTACTATACAGGGAGCACAGCTCTATGACTCCTATTGATTTTCATTTCTGTTAAATGCTGAATATGACGGTGGTCTGAGACATCCCCGGTAGAGAATACATTACAAACACACAGTAATCTACTTTAAAGCGTGGCCTTTTACTCAATGCTTTCAAGAGAACTGTTGAATTCAAGTTAATGCACTTAGTCAGAGATTACAGGTGAAAATGGTGACAAATCTGGTTAGGCATCGATGTGTTGTGGTGTAATTTTATAAACAGCAAACTGGAAAGGCATCTGAGTGTGAGTGTGCAGACGGTGGAGATAAGAATCTGAATTTATCAAGATACTTATGTGAATGTTGATGGGTACAAAGTGCAGTGTCTCCACATTCCTTCCCCCTCTGGATCCATCATTGCCAGTGAAGGGTTAATTTCTAGCCAGTTAACAGAGAGCTGAGCCCAGGCTGCCAAGAGCTATGACTGCAGGCAACTTTGGCAGGGGAAGGACAAAAAAATAACATTCATTTAATTAAACTGTTTCTTCTCGACTTCAACTCTAGGATTTAGCATTTATGGAATGAACTTTTTCATCTAGAGGTTTTGGCTCACATACGAGCAATTACTTCTTCAATTTAACAATGACTGATACAGAAAACAGATGTAAGTTAAATTAAGTTTGAAATATAGAGTCACATTCATGTTATCAGTAGTAGCATTCCTGTTCTGCTGTATATTTGTGTATGAAATGATATTATAGATGCAGAAAGGCTTTTGGTTGGAAATGAGCCTATGAACCTTCACAGTCCTAAACAGCACCAGTAACTAAAATCATCCACTGATCTAAAATATTTTCACAAACTTTTCAACCACTGTCCTTATTAATTCACTTTATTCAGGTAAAATGCAGTTTCTCAGTTTTTCAGCAACATCAAATATGACTCATTTGTACATTCAGAGACTCCATAGTGAACGTAGAAACACCATCTTCTTCATCTCCAGAAAAAAATGCGATACATTTAGTTGAAAAATGCACTTTATCACTATTTTTTTTCTGTTCTGATACAATTCCATTGGTATTTACTTTGAGAATATCTGCATAATAAGTAAATCAAGCATAGGTAAAAAACAGATTTTTACAGAATATGCAAAATGGAGAGTATAATATCATTATAAATGGTGAGAAATCAAAAATTTGGGGTAACCAAAAATATAATCTTTCTAGTTTGGTTGCCTATTAACTCAATCTGCAAGTGAAAACTGGAAATAAGAAGTGAAAAATAGAAAATATCTAAATATCTAAAAATCAATGCTTTCCTCAGGATATCAACTTCAGTGTCCTATTTGAGGTTTTTGTTTTTTTCTGCAACAAACTTCACCAGATCAAAACAGCATCCACAACTTAAACAACTGAAAACACACAGTTCAAAATGCATAAGTGATCCTTTAAGTGGTCTGCTGTGACATGTTCACATCGTTCCCCATATTTGGTCTCCTATCATTGTCGGGGCACAAACAGGCAGAGTAAAAATAAAAGTGTGATTCCAACAGTAAGCCATGGTGAGCAGCTGTTTTCCCATCACTCTGTGGAGGGTTACTGTATGTGTGTATCTTCGCTACACTGTGTTTATGCACGTTTATTATGAGTAAATGAATGGGCAGGTTGATTATAAAACACTGGAAACAATAGGCTAAATATTGCCCAATTTTAGTCAGCAGAGTAAACCCTCTTTATTCAAGTGTCCATACCTGCATCATTTTAACATCAGCTACAAAATAAAAACTGGAGCTAAGCTAAAAAAGTAAAACAATTAATTCTGTTTCTGTCCCAATGCAGTTATTATGAAATTATGTCATAATGTGATTGAATAATATGCCTCAAAGCTGAATAGAGCTTTTGACACTGACATTGACATCTGCCATTTACAGTAGCCTACCCTAAAGAGAAATGCACTTGTGCTTTTTTGCAGTATGTGTGTGTCTGCGTGTATATAAATACCATGTGTGATTATCTATGAGCATGGACATTCCCCCAGGGCAGATATATCCTGAATGACAAGCAACTAAATGCCAGCTGTCCTTATCGTCATGTACTGCATGCATTATGCATACTGCAGTCACTGCCAGCATCTACTATACAAACAACATGAACATGCTGTAACACACACATTCACCATACCAGTAAATGCATGAAAATACACAGACACACATGCATTTAATGGTACTGGCAGGGGTACAGCACTGCCACACCGTTTATATGTTTGTTATCTCAGCACAAAACAGACCATGTTACAGCAAAACAAACCACGATGAAGCATGATTGTAAATCATAATCATGCCACTGTAAATGTGATACCGCGTGGGTATTTTAGTTATGTGGGCCATCGTTTTCCCCACTGTAACAGCAGCCTTTAGGGTAGTTGTCTATCACATGGAGCCACCAGCCAAAAGTGTATTTTAAATGGCACAACATACATAGCAGCTTAGATTGTGACTTACAATTACACAATTACCTCATTATCACAGCCAGTACTTGGCCGTCTAACTTATGAATTTGTCTATTGTTTGTTTTTATCTCCTTCATTTCAGTCATTTTTCCTCTACACCATGAAATACAGTTACACAGCAGAGGCGATTTCTCATAGACTCCAAGGGAAGCTCGGCTTCCCCTAAAATTATGAAAATTAAATGGTTAAATATGTACGGTTGTGTTGACATTTCATTGACTACAAATGTGTTAGAACACGTTCATCTCAAAGACGAGTTCGTTCAGAATCAGCTTTATCACAAATCAACGGACTCGATTGTGTTCACTTCTCATACATTCCCGTTGCGCTGTTTTCTCATACGATCTATGCTCAGTGCATTTGTCCGTAGACGCTCAGCATCCATGCACTTCAATGGGACTGAGTGAAACAGTTTTTTTCATTGCCTCAAAACTGGATGGTAATTGGATAAATGCCACAATGTTGTCCCCCTCCCCCTGGACACTCGGCATCTCTGGGGGTGAATGGAGCTGTGGGCGGAGCTTGGCTGGGCTGGACGCTGGGCTTCCATGTGCTGATTAGAGGATCAGTCGAAAGGCTGAATCCCGTTTGATTGACAGCTATTTTGAGATCTACTCCTTCACTTGACAGAGTTCAGTTTAATACCGTCGCACATTCTGCTGTGAAATTGAGAGAGAAACCACTACAAAATTCATTTCTTGCACTGTAAACACAACACACTCATTGTACTTCCTTGTTTCAATTTAACATAATTTCAACGTTTTCTTGTTTCAGTTACATAATTTATTTCATTTCTTGTTTGAGTTTAATATCGTTTTGTAGATAGTTAAATCAATCATACTGTTGGCTAGGTCGGAGTGAACTAGCTGTCTAGCAAAGTGCACATGATGGCAGACAATGCTAATGGAATGGAGGGCTGAATTTATGTTTAAATAACTTGACAATTTTTTTGATGTAAGCCAACAATGAGCTTCCCCTCTCTGAAGGACGAGCAGCCGCCACTGTTACACAGCTATTATTTTAAGTGCTTTCACCGACAAGTTAATGGTCGATAATGACCTCTATTTTATTTGGAACAAACACTGTTCTTGTCATGACATTTATCAGTCAAAAACTGCATCTAAGTGTGATTTGGATGTTATTTACATCACTACTAATAAATGATTCCCAGTTGTGCTTCAAGGAAATGCAGTATGTTGATAAACTAAATGACAATATCATTACAAACAGCCATGGAGGAGGGCTACTTTATTATATTTGTATATGACAGCATGCACATAATGCCTGTTATCTCCCCTACATCCCCTTGAGAATCATACACCATCTGTTCCATTTCTTTTCTAATCGGTTAGTTACGCGAAACTGTATTGGGGATTCACACATATATACCGTACATTAATACATAACATTGTCCAAAGCATCCAAACTTTTAACTTAACATAAGAGTATGTCTGCAACAACGTGCTTTTATCATGAACAAAAAAAGAACCCTGTTAAAAACAGAATTATTTTCAAGTTGCTCAATGAAAAACATATGTATTTAGTGTCCAAAGTTTATCTGTTTGGCTTAAGATGTTTCTCATTCCAGTAAAAAGCTCGGGTTCTATGTTTTAAGTTGCCACAGTGCACAACAGATTGGCTGCAAAACATTTTACCTATAGGGTTTTGTTTTATTTATGGTGACAGAATATGAAGGTATTTTGTCATCGTCTCACTTTTTAGCCTCAGCAAAGCTCCAGTGTTTGCTATAATCATGGAGATATGTGTCAGATGGCTATTTGCACTTTAAATATATATATATAGTCCCAGCCAAACAAACCGTAAAAAAAGAAACATCACAAATCCTACTGATAAAGACACACTCCAAAACCGAAATATGAGTGTATGTGTAATGACAATAAAGTTGAATCGAATCGAATCGAATCAAATTTGATCTAATCTCTTTTCATTCCAAAGATGTTCTGACTAAAGATGAGAGATTCCAATGGTGGCCATTTCACAACTGAAGAAAACATAAAATTTTACTTATGACGAATTAAAGTGAAGACACACCAAATCGACTGCCGATCGTCACCAGAAAAGGTAGCCAAACTGATCAGTCAGCTCCCATCTCCTCAACAAGGTCAAAAAAGTGCGAAGAACACAGCAAATACCAACTACTGATTTGAGTGTACATTCTGTGCTTGCGCGAGACATAATGTCTCCATAACAGCAGGCGGCGCTAATTTGTGTTGTGGCCCCAAAGAAATGGATATGATGGAACATCTCCAGACCAAAACACAGAGCTCACTGTCGTCAGTAATTATTGTCAGCAGAGAGTGTTGAGTAGTCAAGAAGGATTGTTGTTGTACTTGTTGAACAGATGGCTTGTAATAAGAAAATAGTGGCATTGTCAGTTCTTGGGCTTCTTCTTGTGGAAGAAGAAAGATTTTGGTTTTCTCATTCGCTGATTCGCTAGTCAAGGGCTATCCCTCCACCAATCAGATTGAACAACTGGGTAATGGCTGAAAAGAATGACGATGGCATTAACGATGGCCGATTGCACAGAACACACCAAAGGGACTCATGTCACCAACCTCGCCAGACCGCCTGAAGACGTCCGACCGCCAAAAATTAGGTTGGTGTGTCTTCGCCTTTAGCTTAAGCTTTGATCTTGTAAACTTCAGGTCTCTGATGTCACCAAATGTTCTCCAAATATTTACAACAGACTTGTCGTTCAGCAGAGAGTGGAGACGGTCGAGTGAATCCCTACTTGGATCTTTTACCCAAATCCCTAAAATGACTCATGACTGACAGACATAACAACAACACCACCACATACTCCTAAAAAGTACAGGGTGTGGAGATGATTTATAGGGAGGAAAGAGATTGAGCCAAATCAATCTGATGGCCCAGCAGTACAGAGAGACAGTCTAATGAATCCCTACTTTCCTAACCCAGACCACGCAGACCACTTGTACACTGTGAGTCATCAGATTCAGATTCGAGTAGTGATTCACTTGAGGATCTGCTACACTATGAGCCCTCTGATTCTGACTGGTCCTAGTGGGTGTGACTGGGCAATTCTGGATCAAATGGCTTAAGTGGCTCATACAACCCAGATCCTATCGATGAGTGATTCAGAATGATCCCATCACTAGCAGAGACTAGAGACATGTTTAGTGAATTTGGTAGTTTTGATCAAATAAAGAAGAAAAATGACACATTTCATTTCATTCATTCATTCACTTGTTTATTTCGAGCATTTACAGAATACATGCAAATTCAAAATTCATTCATCTACACTCAAAAAAGAGTGGGAAGAAGAAAAACATATAAAGGTCATGTGCGTTCAGTCCATGGTTCTATTACACAAAATGGGCCTCACCTGTCAAAACACCTCAGGCAAACACCGTTATTATCACGCACATCATAATTTGCTAATCTATAGGTATGATGGTAAAATAATCACAGAGGTCCGAGGTCACAGAGTCTGTTGTAAATTAAATCATTTCTCCATAAAAATCCAGTTAAATAGACCAGACTCAAACACCAAAAGGCCTTAACATTGAACTCTGTCACCTTTAGTACTTTTGCTCATATTAACCCATAAAGACCCAAACCTCCACTGACAACCACACCATCTACTGATCTAAAAGGTTTAATACCTGTTGATCCACTAATTCTATCAATCCATGTAAATAATTGGTGTAAAATACAGTTTGTCGTCTTTTCATTTGGACGTTCAGAGGCTCCGTAGTGAACATCGAAACACCGTCATCTTCTACAATATTGATTCACCAGTAAAATCCATGGAGTTGGATCAATGACAGTGGATGGAAACGCTTAGATTATGTTCAGTTCATGATACCTTGGCTGAAAAGAGTCACTTTTTCTTGAGTTTTCTCAATTTTTTATATAATAACCCTCAACTTCCCTCTGAGCTTTTATGAACGTTTACATGATGAGTAAATTAAATACAAGAAAATACATGATTTACATTGAAAAAAATGCAAAATAAGAAAGATAATATTACAATAAATGGTGATAAATCTCTTAAGAGAGGTTAAATATAGAGAAAAATTCATTTGGGAACTGACATAAAGTAGCACTGGGTCTTTACTGGTTAATGGTCAAATAACAGAGGGTGTTGTATTCTGTGCTGTGAGTTATGATACTGGTCTATGTCAATAAAACTAAAATGAATGCAAAGAAGGATTATAATATTGTGGACATACTGTGCATTATTAAAAGTCTTTTCTTTCATTTTTAAAGCACTCTATAACTGTGTAGCTGTCATCAGTTCTCTTTTATAATCGTCTTTCATTCATTCAAAAGACGATGCAAAAACACTTTTACTGTGAATATGTGTGAAAAAAATCAAATGGACAAAATCCTGAATAGTTACACAGATTCATACACAATTAAAATAACTTTTCACACATACTCCCACAGCATGTATTATGCACACAGCACCTCACATCTTATTACCTTCAAAATGTCTCATTTAAAGCAGCTCTGTGGAGTTTCCTTCAAAGTTAGTCGAAAAGGCCACATCGCTTCCTGTCTCTTCCCCTTAACTGTTACATGACTTTCTTTGTCTGCTGGAGAGATTACATCACCGCTTTTCTTCCAGTGTTACTCTCCCTCTGGCGCTTTGTCTGTCATGACTGTATTGACACAGATCCTAACTAACAATACCAGCCCACCTCTGCTCCACAACCTCCATTTTTCAGCACCTTCCAAGGTTGACGCTGATGAGATATGTCATCAGTGAGAAGCAGGAAAAAGACAAATTTCTGAGAAAAGGGCTCATTGTCAGAGTAAGTTGCGGCACTGAGCTTCATCAATTGCAGGTTAAGATGGAAAATATACAAGAAAAATGATTAAATGGAGGTGTAAAAATTGCATCAAAGACGTCAGAGACTCTTGCACCGGAAAAAATCTAAATCTTACCAAGTGTATTTTTCTCATTTCCAGTCAAAATATCTCATCACACTTAAAATAAGACATAATCACCTCAAAAGCAACTTTTCAGTGAGATATAAGAATTTATTTTTAGACAATAGATTTTGAAAATCTTATTTCAACAAGTCTTACCAAGATAATTTTCACTTGTTCCAATGACAGATTTTTTTGCTTGAATTAAGCAATTAAAAAAAAAACCTTGAATTACGCAAAAAAAAAATCTTGAATTAAGACAGTGGTTCCCAACCGTTTGTGGCTCATTTTAACATCACAAATTTCTGGCAACCCCAGACATTCAAAACAGAGACTGTTTTTTTTTTTTTGCTAAAATTAATTTGTTTTTGATCATGTAATAATTTGCTATACTATGTTGTAAATAAACATTAATTTTAGATGACGTTTAGTCTATATAATGTATATTATTATGGACAGAGGCAGAAAAGCCAGGTGTAGATCCTTGATCAGGATATGTACAGTCAGTCCAGCTTGTATTTACTAGGCTGACAATTAATACTGAACAAACAAGAACTCAAACTATGAATTATGAAAGAGCTGCAGCATCTGAAACTGACCACAATGAACATTTGACAGATAAACAGTTCCACAGTGCTTCAGTTTCAGCTTCATAGTTTGTCATGTCTTTTATGTGTTGTGATTGTCTTTCTCAAGTCACCATATATTTTTTATTTGTAAGTTTTTAAAAAATTTTAGCAATTACTAGAAATTTCAGGTGACCCCACGTGGGATCCCGACCCCAAGGTTGAAAAACACTGAATTAAGCAAAAAAAAATCTGACAATGGAAAAGGTGAAAATTATCTTGGTAAGATTTCTTGAAATAAGGTTTTCAAGATCTATTGTCTAAAAATAAGTCCTTATATCTTACTGAAAGGTTACTCTTTAGGTGATTATGTCTTATTTTAAGTGTGATGAGATATTTTGACTAGAAATGAGAAAAATACACTTGGTAAGATTTTGGTTTTTGCAGTGTAAAGATGCTGTATTTTCCACATCTAGCAAACACCAGCACTACCGGTACCTTTAGTGGAGTGTACTCATACATCAGAAGTTATACAGTGAATTTTTGACAGGTCACTTTTGAAGGCAGCAGAAATGAGTTATGACATCCAGGAAAATATAATAAATGACACTAAAGGCAAAGCTCATGAATGGAATCTATAAATTGCACAAGTTTGTCAATGCAAGCAGTAAAGCCTGTGCTCTGAATAACAAAATCTGCTTTTAGTTCTCCACAGCTCCCAGTTTCACAAGAGGGAATAACAAGAATGTAAATGTGTTGAAAGGCTATGCTAAAATAAACACAGAGTTACGGAGGGTAGAGTGGATGTTTATGTGTGTGCTTTTTTTTTTTTTTTTTTTTTTACGCTTCTGAACTCACTTGTGATCGTGATATTGTGAAAATCTCTCTAGTGGTTTATTCAGTAAAAGCCTTTTGTTTATGAAGTCTCAAAATATCAGCCCAGGAGCGTGGGCCTCTCTCATTTCCGTCCTTAAACAGGGTAATTGAGTGGAAAATATACTGAGGGGGAACAGTAAAGTCTACTGTCGTAACAAGGTAATGTGATACTGCTTTTGGTCTGTGTCTTTTGATGCTAAGATCTGTAAGAATGTAGCTTGTTTTTAATGCTTGCATTCTTGCATTATATGGGGGGTGTTTGACTTTCCATGTTGGGCTCCCAGTACATAAAGATATTATAAAATATAGAGCAATAAAATATGAACGTGCACTGTTAATTGGTTGCACTATTTGCACAGAACCATAACCGGTACCGTTACACTTCACTCAAACCCACCGGTTTAGTCCACATTGTAAATTGTATATTGTATATTTTACAAAATTTGTTAGTCCATTATAACTCTAGCTTACTTATGTATTCTATTCTATTCTATTCTATTCTTTTTTTTTACTGCATTATTCTTACCTACTCCATGTTCTATGTGTGCACCAAACCACTGAAACACATTCCTAGTAATGTGATTCCTGTTTACCTACAAGGCAATTAATATGATTGTGATTATATTGGACACAAAAGGTTACACAGAGTACATGTCTATGATCAGAACTAGCGACTCTGAAAACATGGCTCTAACTACATTTTTACAATCAAAACAATGTTGAATGTTGCATGATAGACATTGGATTTTATTTGTGTTTAAAGCCCTCACTGGTCTTTTAACATCTTACATTAATTTTTTAGTATCTTATAATGCAAGTCAGTATCATACTCACTCAAAGGACTGGCTCACATTGCAGGTTCCTTCAGAGCGTACTGAACTGGGACAGTCCGGTTTTTCTTACTCTGCACCTTAAACCTGGAACACTCCAAAACAATCTGAAAGTTACCACACTTTTATCATTGGGACAATTTAAATCCTTAACCAGTGTTTTTCAACTTTGGGGCCGGGACCTCACTTGGGGTCGCCTTGAATTGATATGAGGTCGCCTGAAATTTCTAGTATTTGATAAAAAAAAATGTAAATAAATTACTAATAAATTTTTTTTTTTAATGATTCAATATATATTTTATTATAGTTAAAACACCACATATTTTTCCTAATAAAAATCAAGGTCAAATAAAATGCAGGATGTAACATCTGAGAGGGCATATCTTGTTTGACCCGATCATGTAACCGCATGCGTTACTCTGCTTCAACCTGCCCGGACAGTCAAAACCGCACCACACAGAAAATGGAAAGATTTCTTCACTCACCAGGCCCTGTTAAGACATTTCCAAGAGGAAAATGTCTCAGTTTTGAATGTCTGAAATTTGTGATGTTAAAATGGGATCACAAGCCCAAAAAGGTTGAGAACACTACCTTTACCCATAAAGACCCAGAGCTACTTTTGTGGCAGTTCCCAAATTCATTTTTCTCTCTTTCTACCTTTCTTAACTGATTTATCACCTTTTTTTTTAAAATAATATAATCCTCTGCATTTGCATTTTTTGGTGTAAATCATGTATTTTCCTATATTTAATTCACAGATTACGAAGATGTTCATAAAAACTCAGAGTAAATTCAAAGTTAATTCTATGAAAACAGAGAAAAATTAGCAAAAATGTCTTTTTCAGTCCAATCTCATAAACTGAACATAAACCCAGTGTGTCCATCTGCTGTCAGTGATCCAACTTCATGGCTTTTACTGGTGAATCAATGTTGTAGAAGATGACGGTGTTTCCACAGTAACTACGGAGCCTCTGAACTTCCAAATATGTCATATCTGATGACCATGAAAAGATGAATAACTGTATTTTACACCAATTATTTACATGGATTGACAGAATTAGTAAATCGACGGGTATTAAATAGTTTAGATCTGTGGATTTCAAATATTTTATTTTGTCTTGAGGTTGTGTCCTCAATATATCTCAGAGTTTAAATAAAGGTTATGAATGAATAAATGCACTTTGTAGGAACATCAGTCACTGGTAGAGAAATATCACTGGAAATAATATGTTAGTAAAGCAGCAGCACAGCATCACTAACTGGCACGCAAATCAATTCCGATGTTAAGATGCACAAAAAACCAAAACACTGTCTCTGAAAGCTTCTTTTTTCTGTTGTTTTCATCTTGTTATTTCTTTTATGTAATTAAAAAGTAAAATAAAATACTTATACAGCACCTTTCATGCATAAAACATGACTCAAAGTGCTTTACAGGAAGATAAATTGATATGAAAATGTAAAAATGCTGATACTAGTGATAAAAACACGTGGTTGGAGTTGAAAATCTTCAGATGACACCATCCTAATGTTCAAATATATCAAAGAATCTAAATGAAAGCACTTGGGAAGAAAGAAATTAATTAAAATCCACCATTTACATGTCTAATTTGTGGTGGGAGGAAGACAGAAAGTTGCATCGTCCAGAGTTTTTGTTATTAATTTTTGGAACATTCATTAAGCCTGCACTAAGAGACCTAAGGGGTTAGTTTGGAATATATTCGCATAAGCAGTCTGAAGTGTATGAAGGTGCTAAACCATTCAGAGTCGTACAAACAAGTAAATGCATTCTGAAATCAGTCCTCAGCTACACAGGGAGACTGTGTCATGCTGAATGTGATGCCACCGTGAAAGTAGAGTGGCTCTTTTCCTGATGCTAATTAATGGTCTGGCTGCTGACGTTACAGTTTATGGGGGTTTTTTTTCTTTCTTTTTTAGATCCAGAATATAGTACATTCCAATAATCCAAGTGCAAAAATTCAAAAGTGTGAGTCATCTTTTTGGCAGCATCCAGTGTAAGGCTGGGTCTGCCTCGAGTAATATTTCTTAGATGATAGAAGAAAAAAAAAGCAATTTAGAATCAAGAATAACACCAGGGTTTTTACTTCTGTTAAATTTTAAAGTTAACTTGAACTCTTCTGTCTCTTCACTTGAAGCAATCACAAGAATTTCATTTTGATTGATTGATTTCTTTTTTTTTTTACTCTACATTTATTTTTCACAGTTAAAGCAAACTTGCAGGTGTACGAAGTTGGCCAGTACTTATATTGAGGCGTACAATCGCAGATAAAATTATTAGACCACCCTTGTTTTCCTCAGTTTCTTGTTCATTTTAATGCCTGGTACAACTAAAGGTACCTTTGTTTGGACAAATATAATGAAAACAACAAAAAATAGCTCATAAGAGTTTAATTTCAGAGCTGATATCTAGACATTTTCCATGTTTTCTTGATAAT